>NC_058415.1:4455990-4485445 GCF_002201575.2 Neomonachus schauinslandi | reverse complement strand
AGAGACATAGTGAGAGAGGGAACACAAGCAGGGGGAGTGGGAGAGGGAGAAGCAGGCTTCCCGCTGAGCAGGGAGCCCGATGTGGGATTCGATCCCAGGACCCTGGGACTATGACCGGAGCCGAAGGCAGACGCTTACGACTGAGCCACCCAGGCGCCCTAATTGTTAACATTCTTTAAAAAACTAGAGAATTTCATTAATTATAGAATTTCTGAGGTAAATTATTTTGTTCTACTTAAAAACTTAGCTAGTTTTTTTTTTTTTTAATTGAGAAAGACTTGTCTGAATTCGCTAAAACGATTCAGACATGGCTCACCCTGTTTCCTCCGTAAGTCTCCACATGGATGTGTTTCCTGCTGAGCTTCCACGACTCTACGTCGCCCCACCTCTGTGTGCCCGGGAGTGGCCTGGGAGGACACAGGGCACAGTTGGCTTTCACCTTGCTTTGCTCACTCAGGGGCCCGTCTTTGCACCCTTTTGCATCTCATGTACACATTTACTTTGTGCTGCAAGCCCTGTGAAGTGTATTGGTATCAGGGTAATGCTGGCCTCCTAGAATGTGTTGGAAAGTATCCTCTCTTTTATTTATATATTTTTTGGGGGTGCCTGGATGGCTCAGTCATTAAGCGTCTGCCTTCGGCTCAGGTCATGATCCCAGGGTCCTGGGATCAAGCCCCATATTGGGCTCCCTGCTCGGCGGGAAGCCTGCTTCTCCCTCTCCCACTCCCCCTGTTTGTGTTCCTGCTCTCGCTCTCTCTCTCTCTCTCAAATAAATAAATAAAATATTTTTTAAAAAAAGTTTATATACTTCTTGAAGTGTCTATGAAGTTATTGGTGTTAATTCTCGTCTAAACATTTAGTAGAATTCACCAGAGAGGCCATCTGGTCCTGGGCTTTTCTTTCTGAGAAGTTTTTTGGTGCTAATTCGATGTCTTCGCTTGTTGTAAACCTGTTCAGACTTTCTGTTTCTTCTGAAGTCAGTCTCAGTAACTGTATTTCTGTAGGACTGTGTCCATTTCGTCTAAGTTACTAACTTGTTGGCACATGATTATTCATAGTATTATAGTCCTTTCTATTTCTTTTAATTCAATAGTAACGCACGCCCCGTCTTTCATTTCTGACTTTAATAATTTGAGTCTCCTCTCTTTTTCTCTTGATCACCCTAGCTAAAGCTTTCTCAATTTGGCAGATCTTTTCAAAGAACCAGTTTTTGGTATCATTGATTTTCTCTGTCATTTCTCTGTTTTATTTGTCTCTGCCCTATCTTTATTCTTTCTTTTATTCTGCTAGCTTTGGGTTAAGTTTGCTCTTTTTATAAGTCCTTAAGGTGTAAAGTTAGGTTATAGATTTGAGATCTTTTTTTTTTTTTAAGATTTTATTTATTCATTTGAGAGAGAGCACAAGCAGGAGGTAGAGGTAGAGGGAGAAGCAGACTCCTGCTGAACAGGGAGCCTGACATGGGGCTCGATCCCAGGACCTGGAGATCATGACCTGAGCTAAAGGCAGACACTTAACTGACTGAGCTGTCCAGGCACCCGAGATCTTTTTAAATACAATACTATAACTTTCCCTATAAGCACTACTTTAGTTGTATTACTTAAGTTTTGTTATGTTGTGCATCCCTTCATTCTTCTCAAAGTATTTTATAATCTCCCTGTGATATTTTCTGTGACTCACTGGTTATTCAGAAATGTTTTGTTTAATTTCCACATATTTGTGAATTTCTCAAATTTCCTTCTGTTACTGATTTCTAATTACATTCTGTTGTTAGAGAACATAGTTTGCATGGCTTGATTCCCTTTAAACTTATTAAATCTGATTTTATTACCTAGAATATGGTCTGTCCTGGAATACATTATCTGTAACCCTGAGAAGAATGTGTATCTTGCTGTAGGGGTGGAATGTTCTACTGTGTTAGTTGTGGTTGGCTTATGGTGCTGTTTAAGTTTTCTGTTCCCCTGCTGACCTGCCTAGTTCTTTCTTATATCCATTACTGAAAGTGGGTTATTGAAATCGTCAGGTACTATTGTTGACTTAGCCACTTTTTTTTTATTTCTGTAAGTTTTTGCTTTGTGTTTTTGGGGCTTTGTTGTTAGGTGCATATACATTTAAAATAGATTAGGTTGACCTTCTTGTTATTATAAAATGTCCTTTTATAATGACAAGCCTTCTTGTCACTATAAAATGCCCTTTGTTTCTAGTAATGATTCATGTCTTGTAGTTCATTTTGTTTGAGACTTATATAAGTCTTTACAGCTTTCTTATGTTTGCTGTGTGTTTGATATATCTTTTCAGCTATATGTATTCTTGAATACTAAGTGTCTTTTATAGACTACATAAAGATGGATAATTTTTTAATCTTTTTTGCCAGTCTCTGTTGTTTTTGATTTGTCCTTTTAACCCACTTGCCTTTAATTAATTAATGATAAGTTTTACTTCTGTATTTTGCTACTTGTTTTCTATGTGTCACTTCTGTTTTGTTCCTCTGTTCCTTGATTCCTGCCTTTTTTTGTGTTAAATAGATAGTCCCTAGTACGATTTAAAAATTTCTTTATTTTGTCTCTCATATACGTAATTAAAAAAAATTATTTTCTTAGTGGTTGCATGAAGATTACTATTATCATCTTACTTTAAAAATCTAATTCAGATTAATGCTAACTTAATATTAATAATAAATATTTTGCTCCAATATGTTGCTATGCTTCTTCTTCTCTCTTAACTGTTAGTGCCATACAAATTATATCTTCATATATTTTAAGCCCATCAACACAATTTGATAATTATGGTTTTATAAAGTAATCTTGTAAAACAAATAGCAGAAGAGTTACTGAGAAAAATACATTTATATTATCTTTCATAGTACCTATGTAGATCCCTTACTGGTACTATTTTATTTCTTTGTGTGAATTAGGATTCCTTCCAAAGTCCTTTCATTTCATCTCAAATAACTCCCTTTACTATTTCTTACAGAGCAGTCAGCTAATGACAAATTTCCCCCATTTTTTGTTCATCTGGAAGTGGCCTAAATTATTCATTTTTGAAAAAGTGTTTAGCTGGATATAGAATTCTTGGTTGACAGTCTTTTTCTTCCCCTAGGACTTTTAATATGTCATCCCATATGTCATACATGATGAGTCACCTCTCTTGCTGCTTTTAAGATTCTGTGTTTGCTTTTCAAATTTGTCTATGGTATATCTAGTTGTAGATATCTTAGAGGTTGTCCTACTTAGAGTTTCTTGATTTTCTTTCTTTTTTTTTTTTTTTAAGATTTTATTTATTTATTTGACAGAGAGACGCAGTGAAAGAGGGAACACAAGCAGGTGGAGTGGGAGAGGGAGAAGCAGACTCCCTGCTGAGCAGGGAGCCTGATGCAAGGCTCAAGCCCAGGACCCTGGGGTCATGACCTGAGCCGAAGGCAGATGCTTAACGACTGAGCTACCCAGGCGCCCCTGGTTCTTGATTTTCTTAAGTGTATAAATTAATACTTTTTATCAAGTTGGTAAGTTTTTGGTCATCATTTCTTTAAATATTTTTTCTGCTTTTTCCTTCTCTTTCGGGACTCATTTGTGTTGGTGCTCTTGATCACATCCCACAGGTCTCTTAGATTGTTATTTTCTTTATTGTTTTCATTTTCTTCTCTTCAGAGTAGATAATCTCTTTTCCAGTAGAGATATTAAACTGTCTTCCAGTTCACTGATTCTTTCCTCTGCCAGCTCAAATCGCTATTGAGCCCACCTGGTGAATTTCAGTTCTTTCAACTATAGAATTTCTATAGGATTCTTTTAATTTCTGTCACTTAATTGATATTCCCTATTTGGTGAGAAAAATTTGTTACAGTATCCTTTGATTCTTTAGATGTGGTTTTCTTTAGTTTTTAAAACATATTTATAATAGTTTTGGTCCCCTCAGGGACATTTTCTGTTAGATGTTTCTTCCTGTGCATGTGGCATACTTCCTGATTTTATTTGTTGCATGTCTTTGTGATTCTTTGTTAAAAACTGGACATTTTAGATAATATTTTAGCAATTCTAGTAGCAAACCCCTCTACCCATCAAAGTTTGTTTTTGCTGCTGTGGTTTTATTTTTGTTTTTCATTTTGGGTTTTGGTGGTATTTTTCTTGTTACTGTTTGTTTAGTGGCCTTGCTTTACTAATTCTGTGGGTTCTCTGTTTCCTGTGATGTGTGACCGCTGAGTTGTCCATCATTCTTTTTAAGTTCTTTTACTTTTCTTTTTAAACCACTTTATTGAGGTATGATTTGGAAAGCTTTACAGATTTAATGTACACAACTTGATTTGGAGGTAAGTATATGCTCATGAAACCATCACTGCCGTCTGTGCTATAAACATACCCATCACCTCCCGAAGTCTCCTCCTCCTCCTCTCTTTAGTTATTACTGTTGTTATTATTGTTATTTTGTTTGTGTGATAAGAACACAAACATAAGGTCCTTTACGTTTTCAAGCTTGGATTCCTAAGGGCCACATCTTGGTCAGTACTGTTGGGTGGTTAGCCAGTCACTGGTCAGGAGATTTTCTCATGTACTTCGCTATGTGTCATGAACCAAGAGGGTCTTGTGAGCAGACACTGGTCAAACTTCAGTCTTCACTGCCTGTTCCTGATGGCACCAGTGGCGAGGGGCAAGTGTCTTTTCCTTCCCAGTCTTCCTGGGGTGTGCCCCTGGCCTTCCATGTGTGCACAACCTTGTTGATCCTAGAAATACGTCAGACCGTTTGAAGTTCCCTGTTGTCCTCTGATTCTGCATTTCCTTTTAAATTCTGGGCCACGCTCATGTTTACTGCCATTGTAGTTAGCAGGAGGCAGTTTGATGGTGTTCGGTCGTGCCCCCGTGGTGGCCACCGCCTGCCGCCTCCCCACGACCCCAGCTGAATCAGACCTAGAGCCTCCCCCGGGTGCCCCAAGTCCAGACAGCACCATCCCTGTGCAATGGCACTCTCCACGGTGCTTCAGAGCATCAGCTCTCCCCACCATCACCATGCACAGCAAACAGGCACAGCCCACCGTCCCTCCAAGGTTCAGGCTGCTCCTCTGAGGAGGTGGAAGGTGTAGAACACAGGAACATTCATTCATGCATCAGATGAACAGCTCCCTGCTCCTCCTACACAGGTGCTGAGGATAGAGCAGGAGCAGACAGACAGAAGAAGAGACGGATAAATACATGAACATGTGGTTTTTTGGAAGTGTTAAGGGGGAAAAGAAGACAGGAGGCAGGCTGGGCAGCAGGACTGTGTGCATCATGTGCAGGGACGTGTTGGGCACGTGGAATGAGGTCAGTGTGGGTCTTGTTCAAGGTGGTAGCGTTACAGGAGAGATTCTGCCAGAAGAACCGTGGTAAGCTCTGTAGGTGTGATACACGTAGATAAAAGTGTGTAAATTCCCACATCACCAGACCACACCAGCGACGTCTCAGAAAATTTTGTCCTGCTCCGCCTTGGCCGTCACCCCCAAAGGTAATGCTGACCCCCATCAGCACAGATGCTCCTGCCTCGTGTTGAACTTGGGGTGAAGGGGATCATGCAATCCAGGCTCTTTGTGTCTGGCTTCTTCCGCTCGGCCTTAGGCTTCCGAGGTTCACCTCTGCTCCCCCAGCAGATGGTGTGGCAAGCCCCTTTTAGAGGTCCAGCGTGACCGCTGTGGGGAGGTGGGCCCGCAGAGGCCTGTCCAGGGACTGTCGCCTGACCCCGCAGAGCCGGGAGCCTCTGCACTGGGCGTGAGCAGCAAGGGGCTGGGAGCATCAGATATTGAAGACAGAGCGAATGACATTTAATGATGGGTTGGACGAAGAAGGTGGTTGAAAAGGAAGTCAGGACAACCAGGGTCCGTGGCCTTTGCCTGTGGAAGGAGGGTGTCAGAATTTAGGATGCAGGGGGGTGGGTGGTGGCTGCAGGGGAGCAGTCTGTGGAGGGAAGCTGGGTTCATGTTCGGACAAGTCAAATGTGATGTGCATATCAGATGTGAGCAGGTCCCCAGGCCTCTGACGCTGGCTTTCCAAGGATGGTCTGACCCGTAAGGGTATGTTTTGGGGGCTCTGTGCATTTCGACAGGCCCTCAAAGGGATGGAGGTGGAAAGAATGGGGGAGCTTTGCAGGCCCAGCTCCGAGTGCTGCGGCATGTGGAGGATTGGGGAGGAGGACACACTCGTAGGGGAGAAGGGGGACAGGAGAAGGCCCAGACGTGGTGCTCACATGAAGGGTCCGTGAGGATGACATGCGTAAACTGGGGCACCATGCACACGCTGCCCGCCGCTGGGCAGGCCTGCAGGGGGCCAGGCTGCACCTGCGAGCACATACTGCCCACAGGCCTACCTGCCCGCTGTTCGGGGACAGTGGTGCTGATGTAAGTAAGCGTCCTGAGAGCAGGGACCTGAGCGATGCGGACTTGGAAGGTGTCCCAGCCGCTGCTGGAAACCTCGGGGACTCGGAGCTCCGAGGACCGTGCTGTCCCGACGTCTGCTGGACGCAGCCATGGGACGTCTTTTGAACAAGAAAGAGGGTGTCCAAAGGACGTTGTCAGGGTGCTAGAACCATCAGCGGGCTGTGGGCGGGTCCCTCGGTCGCACCTCTGTACTTGGTCCAAACCCCTGCTTAGTCTGTGTCACCTCAGTGAGAGGTGTCTGTCCTGTCTGCACCGTGCACTTGCAAATACCACTTTCAAATCAGCGTTACTTCTAAAGAAGTCCTGGAGACAAATAACACTACCTGTTATGGGTTGAATCGTGCTCCCCCAAATAGACCCACTGGATGGAGCTTCTTTACAGAAGTAATTAACTGTGGACGAGGTCCTTATGGTGGGCCCTGATCCAGTGTGACTGGTGTCCTTTTAAGAAGAGATCAGGACACAGACGTGCGCAAGGAGGGATGACTAGGGAGGGCCTGGGGGAGGACGGCCGTCTGCAAGCCCGCAGGAGAAACCAGCCCTGCTCACGCCTGCATCTGCAAATTCCAGCCCCCAGAATGACACCACCCAGGCTGTGGCATGTCGTCACTAGCAAGCTCATATAGAAGCTACTTAAAAAAAAAAAAATTGTCGCCACCATAGCAAACATTCACCCCCGTTTGCTGTTTGTTTCCATGAACTTGAGGCCATCACTGCGGACGAATGTCCTGCTTGCAATAGGGCAACAGAACGAGGCCTCGGGGACATGGAGGTGCTGACGGAGCCTGCTGCAGACCCTTCCGCTCCCTTTGTCCCCAGTTGCATTCCCGCCAGTCCAGGGGTCTCACAGCCTGGAGTCCGGGTGCAGCGTGGGGGGCCTGAGCCTCTAAACCCGTCCCTTAGGCAACTAGAAAGTAATTCCCTTGTTGCCATGGGATCGCACCTGACTCAATTCTTTTCCTGATAAGGGTCTTTCTTTAAAAAAAAGGTATGTTTTCCTCCTTTACCTTTAACTAAATCTAGGCATTTGAGCTAAAAACCTTGTGTGCAGGGGAACAACCAGGATTCCAGAGTCTTCCCATGAAACCAAATGGAGACGGAGACACCCACACGGAGTGTGCACCCGGTGTTTCTGTTTACTTTTTTTCTGCCGCGTTTGCCAAGGTGATAAGTGGGCCCAGCGGGGAAGCGGGCCCGGGGCTGGATTCGCAGTGGAGGCGTGGCGGGTCTCACCTTCCGGGCCGCATCTGGGGGTGGGGGCCCCGCCATGGCGGCCGGGGGCTCTAGGTGTCGGGGAAGAGAGGGGGTCGATGAAAGACCCCAATTCAGCCTCCCGGGCTGCCTCTCCCTCTCCTCAGCCACATGCTCACTGGGCCCTGACAGTGGGGCCTTTGCTCGGGGCCCTGGAGGCCATCTGGGACACCGAGTGATAAAAGCTCTCACTTCAGGCTGTGCCCAGGGGGGCAGGGGGGAGCCACGTCTACACTTGGATTCACGTGGGGCTTTGATGTGTTTGCCATCAAAGTGGAATCAAAGCAGAGCTTAAACTGGGGAGGGACCCTGGTGACTCCATGTCAGGTGGTTCCCAGAGCAGGGCTGGGCCAGCCCTTGAAGGAGGCCTAACACTGGCATTTACTCCACCCAGAGTGAGCACGAATGAAAATAAAAAATCACAGACTGTTCGTGCTACCAGTGCTGAGGCCCCGGCAGCTCACCTGAGTGCGGAGTGGTGTTCTACGTGAAGACACGACGGTGCGGCGTTTTAACCGCGGTGCTCCCAGAGGCTGACGTTATGGGGGCTCTCTCCTATTGACCTACCTTGTCTGGCCCAGCACCCAGACTAATGGACGCACCTTTTGGGACTTTATACACTGTGCTCCTTCCCAGTTATTAATGTCTCTTCTTCAGTCCTTGCATTTTCGGCATCCTGGATGTTTCTCATTGCACGTATCGGCTGAGCTGAGGGATTGCCCCGGAACGCACGGCCAACATTTCCCATTGCAAGTGGACGGGCTGTCTGAGTTTTCATTGGGAAATCTCTGCGTGCCCTTCCAGGGGCCCCTGGCCTGCTACACAATCAGCCCTCCAGGCTGGGGGCTTTTTCTGGGCCCTGGCTGTTGTTCTTCCTCAGATCCTAGAAATTATACCTTTTCACGAGGATGACCAAGTCCAAGAATGCCAAGCTTTGGTGAATGAAGTACCCTCACTAATTAAAAAGGAGCCTGCTTTGAAGTTGTCCAGATATGCCGGAGATTACATCTAATTAAATCACAACAAGTGTACCTGATTCAGATCAACAGATAGAGATTAATGGATGAAAAGTATGAATAACAAAACATTTTAAGAGACACGAATCAAAACAGAAAGGCAGCATGGACTCAAATCCAAGAGCGTGGGTTGAACTTCATTAGTAAATTCTTGCCTAATAGTGTCTCTGCTGCTAATGAGGAGAGTTAGTATTTTAATAGTACAGAAAGAGCGTGCAAACCAGAGCAGACCCACTTGCCACTCTGCAGACAGAAATTTCTCTTCCCGACACCACAAATCAAGACGTCCCATTAGAGGCCCATATTGAGAACAGGTCCAGAGAAGATTTTGGGTGACCGGTGCATGGTTTGTAATTACCATGCATTTCCCCACATTGGGGCAGGGTGTGCACCTTCAGCAGCCCCCCATGAAACCCTGACTACTTACCAAGCATCACCAAACATCAGCGGTGAACCCTTGCATTGGGTCACCCTGCAGACGCCAGTTGGTTCAGCCCTGCCAAGGATAAACAGGATTTGAGCAGGATTCAGCTCAAAACCCAACATTCTCCCAAGTGACTTCATGTCTGAGTATTCACTGGCCTGCTGTTGAATCTTTGCACCACTTAGATCAAATCCAGTGAGTCTGTGGTATTGCGCTCGCGTGGTTAGCATTCCTGCCTGGCTTCGGGGCTGTATCCAGTGAGCGAGAATGTAGGGTGTTTGGAGATAGGATCTCTCCTACTGCCCTTCTTTACCCGTGAGCCCTGGTTATGGGCTGGAAGCACGTGATGGGATGTGGAATTGTTTTCCAGCAAGCTTTTCACGTAGGATAGTTTTAGATTTGTAGAGAGTTGTGAAGGTGGTAACGAGGTTGCGTGTCGTGCACACCCAGTTCACCTTGTGTTAAACCTTCCATTAATGGTGTGGTCTCTTCGTCACAGTGGGTGTGCCTCGACTGACTCGTTATTCTCAGCCAAAATCCATTCTGTTCCTATTTGCTTAGACGTTACCTAATGTATTTTTTCTGTTCCAGAATCCCATGTGAGTTACCACAGTATGTTTGTGTTTAGTCTTTGCTTCTAGGCATTAAAGTGTAATTTTGACATGGATCAAACCATACATGTAATGTATCATTGTATTAAACCAGCCACATTTAAATTTGGTTCATATTAAATGTTCTCTTTTCTTTAAACATCAAAAAAACGAGTAAGGGGCTAATAAACCACGCCTACTTGATTGACACCATCGATGGTTTGAGTTTTCCAGCAGCTTTGCGTGGCCTCCCCGTGTGGGTTTTTACGGTGAAAATCACCCACATCCAGGGCATCATAAATGGACATGAGGCCTTCATAGCACACCTTGTAGTATTTTGCCAAAGTGAAGGATGTGCCATTTTGCTCCGAGGAGACCCTCCATTTCAGTAGAAGGTAATTGAGTTCCAAGGCTTTAGGGCAGATGGGGCTCCTCCCCGAGGCTGTTCCCCGTTCAGGTCCCCTGGTCTGTCGGTGGGCCAGTGGAGGTGAGGACAGCAGCACCAGGTAACCCGAGTGGGCCTTTGTGTGAGGAGGCGCTGGGCAGAGGCCATCTGGGGGGTGTCACAGGGCTCACACGCCCTGAAACCGTCACCAGCCAGCTGGGCAGTGCATGGGGTTAGGAAGGTGGATAGAGGTCGTTCTGCAGTACCGCCCACATGCTGAGGAACCCGCTAGTCAGGGGGCAAGCAGGTGACGTCAGCTCTGACACTGGTGGTGCTGAACCCCACTCAGTCCTCTGCCCAGAGCCCGCGAGCCCCGCCTTCCCGCAGCACCATGTGGACGTGTGCTGGTCTCCCGGCAGGTGCGTCTCAGGCCCTGAGCATCCTGTCTTTGCGTGGCCCCAACCTTCCCAGAGGCTCCTCCCGCCCTCAATCACCTCCGATCTCCAGCGCACCCCACATCCTGTTCCACTCGGGGAGCCAGACCTCCCCCAGACTCTCGGCGCTCTGACTTGCGGAGGGGGCAGGTAATGGGCTCCTTTGCTGATCACCTGCTCCAGCTTCATCCAGCCTCTTCCTTCTCTTCCTTTTTTCTTGGCTACTACTGGGCGTAACACTTAAAACATTGAATCATAAAATTGGTATTTGTTCAAAAGGCCACATACCATATGACTTCACTTACGTAAAATGTCCAAAACAGATAAATCCCTGGAGAGAGGGAGAGCAGACTAGTGGTTACAGGGTCTGGGAGAGGTGAGAGTGGGAAGGACTGTTGGTGGGAGCAAGGTTTCTTTTGGGAGTGATGAAATATTCTGCAATACATAGTGGAGCCGGTTGCACAACCTTATGAATGTCCCCAGACACACTGGATCGTAGACGTGCAAATGGCGAGTTCTATGGTATGTAAACTACCTCAATTAAAAATGTGATGCTTTTTCACACGTGGAGATGTTTAAAAATAAAATAAAAGGAGACATTTTAAATTACCTTTGTAATTCCAGATAACGTAACAGTGACATTTTGATGTGTGTGTGTGTGTGTGTGATAGTTTTGTTGGTTTTGGCTTGTGCTTATTTTTTCCCTTTGGGGTATTTTGAACCCTTTTCGTGGGGGGCAGGAAAGACCCTGTTGGAATCTGTGGAAATGCTGGCACATATTGTCACTTGTCACCTGTCCCCAAGTTCATATTTGCCCCGTTACATTTGGCTCATACATTAAAGTCTGGACAGCCGTTCTGTGTCTGACGTACTGCTGTGCAGAGGAACGACAATTTCCATATCAGACTATCAGTGGGGTCCTTATTTCTCAGTTAGGAAGCAACGACAGGGCCCAGGTGTGTCGAAACTTGAGGCGTCTGCACCAAGGACCACGGCAGTTGGCCATTCCGCATTTATTCACATATGTGACTTGTCTGTGGGGGGGGCTCTGGCGTCAGCCTCGTGGGCTACTTGAAACTTCACCCCTGTTTCCAAACACGTAGATGACACTCTTTCGCTCAAGTACCCAAACTAAATTTTACTAAATCTTACTTAATTTTTTAAGGCAAAGCTGGAGGCTGAAAGAAACGAAAAATCAAATCCCAGCTTCTGTGCTAACCGGCACAACCTTTCCAGACAGAATCTTAGCGTTTCTCAGGTCAGCGGCGACGCTGCGGGTCTGGCTGGGGGTGACGTCTGCTCAAGAATCAGCAGAAGCACTGGGATTACCCCCAGCTCCGTCCCACGGGGCGCATGCTCGTCTACGCAGCGCCTCGGATGCGCGGGACGTGCTTCGGCACTGAAAGTTGCCTTGGAAGAGCTGGGAATCTGTTCCACAGTGGAATCGGACTAATGGTGCTTATTTTTCTTCGGGGCGTGTATTTATTTGACTGTTTCACACCACTTGTCAATTTCTAAGCCATTAATAATTTTTATGCCTCTTTCAGATGTGTGTATATAGTACAAGTGTGTTTGATTTCCTGCGGTCTCTCTGCATTTACACAGTGCTGAATGATGGTGTGTGTAACATGCCAATTTACCATTGCAGCCCCAGATGAAGTTTAATTCTTGAGCACACACGCGTTGACTGCCTTGCATAGTTCCCGCCTGTCTCCGTGGCGCGAGCAGCCCCCGTGTTGGGGTGTTAATGCCGGGACCATCAGCCGTCACGGGGACGCAGCCCCCGATGTCCTACTGCTGTTTACGGTCGCTCCCCTGGGCCAGGTTCTGATTCCTCAGCGGAGAACGCTCGGGTTGCTCTGGGAGAGACGTACTGTTTGGGGGGTCGTCTTAGAGAATCAGGGTGGTACTTCCTAGGGGTTGATTGGGGACATTTTACGAAAGCCGGGTTCTGACGGCTGGCCGGGTTTGGACTGGAAGCAATAGAAAGAGGGAACCTTCCTTAACTGGGTGCGAGGAGCCCGGGCTGGGGCAGAAACGGGCTCTCGCTGGCCTCCTGGGAGCTGGGGCTGGACTCCCAAGGGCGCAGGCTCACGTGTCACCGGGTGCGTCCTGTGATTTAGGAGCTGGTGGGGTGGACAGGATCAGCTTTGAGACGCCGGTGCCCTCCCATATCTGCCGGCCAGTGTTTGAATCTCTCTCCTGCCCTGAATGGCGCTCAGGGCTTCGGTCACACGCTGGTTTCATTGGTGCGTCCTGCAGAGCATCTGCATTCTACCACACTTGGGATAAACGTCAAGGATCACTGTTACTATTATACCAGATGTGATGCTCCAAGAGCCCCCTGGAAGTTACCGTAATGGCTCATCCCTCCAGGTGTTCTATACACAGCGGGCGGTTTTGCTAGAAAACTGTCGTCTTTGCACGAGAAGCGAAGTGAAGGCCTTGCAGTGAACTCTCACTAATGTACGTGCTGTGCTCTTTTGCTCAGGGGAAGTGGAGACTCCTGACCCGAATGACCCTTTGGGACAAATGGATGGACAGGATGGTCCTCTTCCAACTCTGAAAGGTAAAGTGCGGGGAGCGCTGGGGGGCAGGTGTTTGAACGTGTTCTCGGGGTCCCACATAGAGAGGCACCAGTCAGCTTGCCATATTACTCGAGGTGTGGCTGCTGACCCGGGGGCGGGGTGCCCATGACCCAGCGTTGCCCTGCTGGTGGGCGTGGGGCGTGCCTGCCGCTGCCCCTGCGGTTACAGCCAGGTGGAGGGTGATGGTGGCAGGTGACAGGGCTCGGGTGGGCAGATGGCCATGGAGGGAGGCAGGGGCCTTGTGGGGAGCTCCGTGGGCCCTAGCAGAGCCTGAGGAGCTGGACCCCTGGCTCGGCCACTGTTCCCTGCTGACAGGTGGTGGTCCTCTGGGGGTCACTCTCTCCATGTCCTCATCCAGAGTAGGTGGGCGCCAGGTGGATGTCAGGTGGGCAGGCAGGTTCTCTGTCTTGTGCTTCGGCCTTTCCCACAGGCCCCTGTCCGGGTCACGGCGCACGGGGCACATTTTGTAGGAATAGGAGGGTGGCAGAGTCAATCGGACACACTTCTTCAGATCCGGCCCAGGTCCTTGAGGAGCTGGCCCCCTTCCCACTCTACCCTTGGGCACCGTGTTGTCTTAGATCACTGTCTCAACCCAGCTGCTGCACATGGGTGGCCTCCTCAACAGGAATTCATTCCCCAGAGTCCTGGCGGTTGCGAGTTTAGGGCGAGAGCCCAGCAGCGTCAGTTCTGCTGAGGTCTCTCTGCCTGGCTTGCGATCGGCGCTCCCCACCCCGGCCTCACGTGGCAGAGCCTGCTTCAGCTGCTCTTCCCATTAAGGCGCTGACGCCCTTGTGGGGGTCCCTCATGACCTCATCTAACCTGATGCCCCCCCAGAGGCCCACCTTCCAAGACCATCCCCCTGGGGGCTAAGCCTTCAAATGTTCATTGCCGGGAGACCCAATGCAATGCCAAATGATAATCTAGTAAGACATTCACTTTATTTCTGCTTAACTTCTTTCTAATTATTCAAAGACCAGCAACCCATACTGATTTCCTAGCCCCCTGTCTTTTGAGGGTCCCACGACCCCTCAGGAAGGTTTTCCTCCACGTGTCCATGGCTGGGTCTTCTGGGTATTGAGCTAGGACTCAAGTCTGCTGGCCTCAGCCTAGGGGCTGGCGTGTCCCTGCAGGTCCTGGGAGGCTTCCTGGGGTCACACGGGGCGCTCAGCTCCCTCCTGGTTCCAGAACGCTCACCAGCGCATGCTGAGTGCTGAGAGGTCAGCCGTCTCCGTCAAGGGCACGGGGAGCTCTGCCTGCTCAGTTGGTGATGACAAGGCCTCACAGGGACCCAGGGTACTTGCAGGGGGCAGGGCCTCTGTCAGGACAGGGATGTGTCCCCAGGGGGGCAAGGCCTGTGCTCTGGATGCTGGGCCTCGGGAAACATTTCTTAAGAAGGAAGATCGTTTTGGATGGTTAGATTCTGAAATCATTTCTCAAAAGGCTGACTTAGCCCACAGTCCAGATGGCCCACACGTATTCTTGACGCGCCCTCGGTACCAGCTGCTGTGTGAGGCCCAGGCACATGCTGGGGACCCGAACAACACAGCACCATTGTGTGTGGTCTCTGCCTCATGATGTTTCCCATACTGGGGAGTCAGCATCCTGAGTCCTTGACAGAGTAGCTCGGAGGAAGACAGGGGTGCGGTGAGCTGGAAGGAAGGGAAGAGATCTTTGAGATCTGAAGAGCTGACAGTCATGGAGAGGGGTATCCTAGGCCTTGGCAGTGCCTGGGCAAAGGCCCTGAGGTCAAGACAACTCGGTGCCTTGGGGCAGCTGAGAGAAAGGGCTGGGGTAGCTGAGGTCTGAAGGATCAGCGGGGCTAATCCAACATGGCCCAATGCCGAAGCCATCAGCCATGTGTGGGTCTTTAAATCAATTAAAATTAAATAAAATTAAGAATCCAGTTCCTCAGTACTCTGAGCTACATTTCAAGTGCTCAGTGGCCTCATGTGACTAAAGCCACCGTAGCACAGATCTAGAGCATTCCATCACCACAGAAAGTTCTGTTGGGCAGCCCTGGGTAGACATACACAGCTCTTTAGGTGGTGGGAGAATGTTCTATTTTATTCTGAGGAGTGCCGTCCTCCACTGTGCAAGGTTCTGGCCTGGGACACGGTGTAGCCTGATCATTCTCTGAGAAGATCTTCCTGGTGGTCTGGAGGGTGATGGAGGGGAAGTGGAAGGGGTAGTAGGAGGGGGTGAGGGGGCGGATGGGAGGGAGGGGAGGGGGCAGGTGGGAGGGAGGCAAGGAGGCTGGTAGGAGGGAGGTGAGGAGCAAGCAGGAGGGAGGTGGGGCTGGCTGAGGAGAGGTGGACAAACCACAGTTAGAGTCTACATCTAACCTGCACTCACCTTGTGGACTCCAGTATTCCTCAGGGGAACCATGTTTGCAGCAGACCTGCCCAACCCTCCCCCACCTCCCCCGGCAGGTGCAGGGGGCAGGCCTCCAGGGGGCCTGGGCTGGGTCAGGAGGGAGTGGGAGCACCCCCAATCACAGCTGTGCTTCCAGCAGCGTGGGGGGCAGAGGCGGCTGCAGGGCAGAAGGTCCCGCAGGTCCACTTGGAGGAAGACGCACTCGCTGACTGAGGGCGGAAATGACTGTGGGCTGAGTGTTCTCAGGAATTCTTATTCCCACCCAGCCACAAGCTCCAAACATGGAGAAGTCAGATTCTGTGCCTTGGGTGGTATTTTTGGTCCTACTTCTTGGTATTCGAGCAATTTCTCAAACCCACAACTGCATGCTTTGTGATGCCCTCTGCTTAGTGGGGATTTGATTGCCTCCGGTCTGTTTTTGTTAACCCACATGTGATTGTGTGAAAACCGTGGATGCTTCCGCTGAGGTATTTGGAAGCTTGCCTTCCCTTCTCCAGGGCACAGAAACACCATCTGCAGACGTTCCCTGGTGAAGTGGGTGTGTGTGCGGGCATGTGTGTGTGTATGCGTGTGTCTCTGCTCATGCATGTGTGTCTGTGTGTACATGCATGAGTGTGTGCATGATGTGTGCATACGTGTGTGTACATGCACGAGTGTGCATGTGTGTATTTGTGCATACCTGTGTGCATGCATGTTTGTGTGTGTGCGTGCACGTGTGTACATGCATGTGTGCATGCGTGCATGTGTACATGCATGAGTGTGTGCACATGTGCATGCGTGTGTCTGCTCGTGCATGTGTGTACATGCACGAGTGCGTGCATGTGCATGTGTGTACATGCATGAGTGCGTGCACGTGTGCATGCGTGTGTGTGTGCGCACGCGCACGTGCGTGCACGCTGCGAAGGGGCAGTACAAGAGGAAGCGGAAGGCCACAGCATGGTGGTGCAGCATGCTGAGTGCCGCCGGGTGAGCTTGGCTTGGCCAGAGTGCACACCTGGATTGGAGGGGGCTCCAGCACCCGCTGCGGCCCAAGCGCCCCCAGCCATCAGAGGCATAGGAGGCTCGGGGCACAGCGCTCACCCGGGAGGCAGCGGCAGGAGGCATATACTGTGTGGCAGTGTGACCATCAGCATGTGCCTCCGTTCCAGGCGTCTGCACCTCAGCAGCCCCTTGGGGACAGGATCCTAGAGAATGGCCCCAGGGAGTCTCAGGGACACCCCAGTCACTGCCTTACAGCCCTGTTCTCTCGTTCTGTCGTGTGATGTTACTTCTTTTTGGGTTGTGGCTTTTGCACAAAAGGACACTCCCTCTGCCCTTCCTTTCTGCTCCCTCGGCTCCGTGACAGAAGGCATCGGCATGGCCATGCCAGACTCATTAGTCCACGTGCTTTTTTGCGCAGCTTCGGGGAGCGTCACTGCTTGGCCCCATTTGGCTTAAATCTTACAAGAAAGTAATAATAGCTGGATGGACCATAGGAGCTACTTCTGTAATCCAGTTGGCGTTTGTGATGCGCCCCGGTCTGTAGGAGCACAGGTGGGTGAAACAGCCTCTCCTGAGCAGACTCGGATCTGGGAATTAGGTCCAAGTGTAGACGGCGTTTGTGCTTGGATACACTGCGAGTAGTGAGCACCTGACACATACAGAGTTGGTGGTTGGTCCTCAGAGAGAAGGATCCCCAAGCAAAAAGCCTCCGTAGAAGAGAAAATAAACACCACAGACTTTGTGACTTCACAGCTGAAAAGTTTGCCTGAAATTTCCATATGCCATAGGGCCGTCACCGCAGGACTGCGGCCGGTCCCAGGACTCCAGTTAAAGTGCCACGTTAATGCAGGATGGCCATTTGCCAGAAGCCTGTATTCCTTGCTACGGTAGATACACTGGTAAGATGATTCATGGCGTTTTTATCACTGTCCCTGTTAGCGGCATGACACTTAACAAAAGCATGCATTTGGCCTACAGGCCATTTACTCCTGTGTTGCAAGGCTGTATTTTAAGTGCATCTGTAACATGTCTTAGGTTTTGTAAAATCAGTACTTTGGAATGTTTGTGGGAAGTAGATCACTTCTGAGAACCCAAGGGCGTTGCTGCTGGGCTGGCGTGGCTGGCGGCCTCCGCAAACAGCCCTGGTGTGCCCCCCGTCTCCCGTCTGGGGAGGAGAGCTGCTCATCATCCCCGCGAACCCAGCAGGGGAGTTCGGAACTCTTCCTGCTTGAGGCTACGTTGCAATTAGAGGTGCTCTCAAGGGCATTTTAATCACAGGGCAGACGGTGATGCCTTACTCACCAGGCCGCCCCTGAGGCTCCCCCCAGGGCTCCTTGGGCAGAGGGAACAGGAAAGTCAGCAGAGAGCTCCGCGTTCGCATGGTGACAAGGCCTGCTGTTCTGTCTCCTGAGCCTTGGGTTCCCGACCATGTAGGACGCATGGATTGACTAGTGTACGTGTTGGGTCCGTTTCTGGAACTTTTGTGTGTGTGTGTGTGTGTGTGTGCTTGTGATGGTTTCCTGGGGTTTGCTGCAGGTGTGAGGGCTCCAAGCCTGACGGGTTAAGTTGAAAACCTCACCCCCTGTTGCAGACATCGGGTGAAGGGCTCTGAGCTCGGTGCCGTCCCGGGGGGAAGGCCATTGATGGATCACCCTCGCTCCTTCCCACCGCCGTGGATTTGCAGCACCTGTTGGACTGTCCAGGACGTGGCCAGACTGAACGATGTGGGGAGAAAACCATAACCCATGGAGAAGAGATTTCAGAGCATGCACAGTCGTGTTGTCAAGGCTCAGCATGGGGGAGAGGCGTCGTGCACACGCACGTGAACCCTCCGCGGGGAGGGCAGGGACGCACCCCAGCTTCCAGAGTAGCGAGGCTGGTTCCTGCCCCCGCACCTTCCTCTCATCTCCCTTTCTTCCCAGAGTCCTCCCGCCCCCCATCCCAGCCCCCTGTCCTTGCAGGGGTCGCCTCTGGCTACCTGTCCTTCGGCCGCAAAGGAGCCGCTGCAGCTGGCCGCCACGGTTCTGAGGAAGGCCGTTCTTCCTTAGCTCATCGGGTTTGGCCACCACAGTGCAATGGGCTTGTCCGTGCATGCTTGTCTTAACATCTGTCCGTGTGTGTGTGTGTGCTCGCATGTGCGCTTCTGCTCTCTGGATCTCTCGGCCTGATGTCCCTGTGCACAGCTCCCATGTGCTCCCCTCCACCTGCTCTTTGGGTGTATTTCTCTCTGAGTTCGTCCATCTGTTCCCCTGGGTCTGGGTCTGCCTGCCGTGTGTACGTGTGTTCATGCCCCTGCCCCTTTGTGAGGCTGCCGACGTCGCCCTGTGTGGAGGTGTTGGCTTGTCGGCTGGCTTCTTCCTTCCTCCGTCCCCTATACCTCTGCAGTAGCTTCTGAGGGCTGTCATGCCCAAGGACCACAGACTAGGTGCCTCAAACCACAGAAATCTACCGTCTCCCAGGTCTGGAGGCCAGATGCCCGCTGTGCGTGGACTTCCTGGGCTCGTGGCCGCATCTCTCCCTTCTCCGTCTCTGTTGTCACATGGTCTTCTCTGTGCGTCTGTGTCCAGATGTCCCTCTTCTGATAGGGACATGAGCCATTGGACGAGGACCCATCCATGTGACCTCACCTTAACGTGATTACATCTGCAGTGACCCTATTTCCGAATAAGGACACATTCACAGGTTCCAGGGATTTGGCTCCAACCCATGTGGTTGGGGCCACCATTCACCGCACGACAGGATGGGCACCCTCCTCCGAACGTGCAAACACTCACATGTACTTCTTCCTCAGGGCCTCAAATTTCCTTTGCTCCTTTGTTCCCATGTCCTCTGATGCGCATCGTTGCTAACCTCGCATCCTCCTGTCCTGCCCCTGTGGCTCCTCCGCTCGTCCACCCCGGTTCTGTGCAGACCACTAGACAGCTCAGCAGGAACGTCTGGGCAGGAGTGACCCACTGCCCCTGCCCCTGGCTGATTTATTGGCCTGTAAATGCTTCCCCCAGAGAAAAGCAGCTTTATGTTCTCCATGCGGCTCTCTGGGTCTCCTACTCACCTGCCTTGCCAGGCAGGTTGTCTGTTTTATCTCCCACCAGTCAAAGCCCTGTGACCTTGTGACCCCTAGCGCATATGGCTTTCCTTATCTCCTTCCCAGACCAGTCAGTGTGGCCTGGTAAACAAGCAGCTCCTCAGACACCTAAGTAATTTGACCAAGTTGGTGAACATGTGGACGGTCAGCTGGGATTTAAAAAAAAAAAAATCATTAATCACTGATCTGACTGTGAGGCAGGAGTGGCGTCCCATGGTGATGGGTTCTCCTGTTAGCTCTGCCTTTGGTGTGTTTTCATGCTTGGACTGAGCGTCGCTGTCCAGAGTTAAGGGTGAGCAGAGAGCTGGCCCGGGCAACAGGGCCACAGAGTCCATTAGCATCGTTGTTAAAGTCACCCGCTGTGCAGCAGGAGAAACCTTCTTGGCTAATTAAAAGGGAAGACTTCTGTTCTCCCTCTAACACTGTGGGATGCCGACTGATCCAAGTTAGCCAGATTCTCAGTTGTCTGTGTCCTGCCCCACTTGGGCTGTTCAGTCATGTCTGGAGAAGCTTGGGGTGGCCCTAAAGGGAGCTTTGTGAGCTAGAAGAGAGCTTAGCGAAAGTTATACAAACCCCTTATTTTGCACAAAAGGGAAATGAAGCCGGGAGTTTAAATGGTGCCTGTGAATAAAGCCAAGGGCCAGAGCAACACTGTGCTTCATCTTGAGAGAACTTTCTTTCTGGCTTTCATTTTGGCCTCCAGAGAATTAATGATGGCTACAGTGGTGGACCAAACAAACTTGGCCACACTCCACTTAAATTACATACAAGTGCTCCACAAAAATTAGCAAAAGATGTAAATGCTTCAATGAACTTGCAGAGAGAGAGAGATGGAGAAATGCCTGGGAGCCAGGAATAGGGAGGAAGCAGAATTGTGACAGCCTTGGGCTGCCAGGCAGGATCCACCTGAGGTGGTCCCACTCTGTTAGCAGCCTTGAGAGTGTCCCCATGGTTTAGTTTATTTGAGACAAAGAGTTGTGTTCTGCAGGTATCATGAGCTTATGACATGGACTCCCCAGTGATGTAAGATGGTGTCCCCGTGTGGCTTTGGGTGCATCCATGGGCTCCAGAGTAGAAGGAACACCAGTAAGTCATGGGCACCTTGGCAAAAGCTGGGGATGGGCACTGGGCTTCTGCAGATGCATCAAATTCTCCAAAGCACTGATGCTGGAAGAGCCCCCAAACATAAATGCTACACTAGAGAGAATACCCAGGATTGGGAAAATGCTGAGATCATGTGAATAAATAAATGCCATAGTGTTACTGATTTCACTTGGAATCAGAGGTATTACATTTCCTTCAATTAGGAGAAATAAGAGTTGCAACAAATATCAAATTTGCCTTTCAGAAAATGAAAGAATTTACATTTCTTGTACCCTAAATAAGGGCCTCTGAATGATCATCCCACTACAGAAACTGTTCTGCAAGGCTCAGCTGTAGCAGGAGCCTTGGGTTTCAGCGTCAAACCAGAGGGAATCCGTGGAGTCCAGAGAACTGAGTGTGGTAGGTAAGCCTTTGGCAGCAAGCTAGGAGACCTAGGGACTACAGCCCTCGCCTGAACCTTGGCTCAAGGGTGCAAGCACAGAAGCTGCTACCATGAGAAATCAGACTTGGACCCACACCTCAGGAAACCCAGTTTACATGATGGGAATGTAGTGGGGGAATCCCAGGCCCAAGAGTTAACACGAAAATTTGGCACTGCCTGTTGCAGGAACCCAGTCCTCAAGGGGTTCCCACAGAAAAACCAGCCCTACAGTGGAAAATTACAAAGCACACTTGGAGAGGCTTGGGATGAGTGGTGAGCTAGTAAACAAGGAAGCCAGAAGGATTAAAGATGAAGAAAAGGCAGTGGTGAGTTTGAAAACCAAACAGACCTTCTAGAAATAAAAAAATGTAGTCAGAGAAATGAGAAACTTGATGGGCAGGTCAAGGAGCAGATGGTGCACAGCTAGAGATTAAAAAGGGATAGGGAATATAAAAGCAGTGAAGCATACTGAGGAACCACACACAGGAGAAAGTTCAGCATCTATCTGGAAGGAGATTTCAGAGGAGAGATAAAGGGGAATAGAGAAACAATGAGGTATTTGTGGAGAATTTTACAGAATTGATGGAATTGGGAATGGTACTGAGGCCCATTAAGCCTACATACAAATCAATTCACAGCTAGAGATACATGGGAATGGCAAAGACAGAAGGTAGATATGAAAAGTAGCCTATGAGGGGAAGGTCAGATTACCCAGAAAGGAATAAGAACTAGCCTGACTTGCAGCAGTAAACACAGAAGCCAGAAGATGGCAGTGTAATCACCAGTCTAGAATTCCATACCTAGCTAAACTGTCACTCAAGTGTGAAAGTCATAGATTAGCCTTAGACCAAGACTGAGGGTGTTTACAAACTCAGTCCTTTACCCAAAGAGCAAATACAATTCAGGATGAGAAGACACCTAAGTAACCTGCTCTTCTCTAAGGGAAGCATTTACGGCCAATAAATCAGTAAGGGAAAAATGGAGAATAAAGAAGGAAATCGAGCAGAAAACAGGAAAGGAGGATTAAAATGAAATGAAGAATAAAATACAAAATGAAAACATTAAAGATGAAACTTGCCAGTTAAAAAACTCATAGTTCACCCATATAGACACATCAATTAACGTGTTAAATTATTAAATGTTGTTTGCAAGATTCATCTCTAAAATTTAATCATAAAAAATTATTTAAAAAATTAAAAATACAGGGCACCTAGGTGGCTCAATTGTTAAGCATCTGTCTTCAGCTCAGGTCATGATCCCAGGGTCCTGGGATTGAGCCCCACATCGGGCTCCCTGCTCCATGGGAGGCCTGCTTCTCCCTCTCCCGCTCCCCCTGTTTGTGTTCCCTCTCTTGCTGTCTCTCTCTGTGTCAAATAAATAAATAAAATCTTTAAAAAAATTTAAAATACAGTGTAAGACCAAAGTACCCTTGGTAGCTACCTTAATGTCGGATAAAATGTTCTCTTAGACAAAAGCCTTAAACAGTGATCTAAAGACTGAAGTTTAGGCACCCAGCAACATAGTTTCCAATACATAAACACAACTTGACAGAATTATTAATAGTCATCTGACAAATACAGAATCAGTGAGCACACGTGCCATTGAAAGTAATAGATAAGCATATTAAAAATTTGAAAAACTTGACAAGTTTAATCTACTGGGAATATATAAACCCCCCCACTGAGCAGTTAGAGAAACAAATTCTTTTTTTTTTTTAAGATTTTTAAAAATTTATTCATTTGAGAGAGAGAGCAAGCACAAGCGGAGCGGCAGAGAGAAAGGGAGAGGCAGGCTCCCCACTGAGCAAGGAGCCTGATGTGGGGCTCGATCCGAGGACCCCAGGATCATGACCTAAGCCAAAGGCAGATGCTTAACTGACTGAGCCAGCCAAGCTCCCTGAGAAAACACATTCTTACCAATAAAATGTACAACATTTACTCTAAGTATTATCTCTGTGCTATCCTGTAAAACAAATCTCTGTGGTATCAAAGAATCATCATCACCTAGACCATGTTCTGTGACAGCAGTGTGGTTAAGAACACTTTTAATAACTTGTACCTAAAAGGGGAAAAGTAGGGCGCCTGGGTGGCTCAGTTGGTTAAGCGACTGCCTTCGGCTCAGGTCATGATCCCGGAGTTCTGGGATCGAGTCCCACATCGGGCTCCCAGCTCAGCGGGGAGCCTGCTTCTCCCTCTGACCCTATCCCCTCCCATGCTGTTTCTCTCTCTCACTCTCTCTCTCTCTCAAATAAATAAATAAATAAATAAATAAATAAATAAATAAAAGGGGAAAAGTATAATGTAAGTTACAAGATATTTGGGTCTGGCCAACCTTATGGAGATTAGATAATCTGCTAGTTGGCTAAAGAAAAAGTTGAAGGGAATTTGCACATTGAATGCATGTATTAGAAAAAGAAAATTCATTAACCGCAGAAGTTAGAAAAAGAGCAACAGTGTAAAGATTTGGACAGCTGCAGAAGGAGAGCCCAGTGGTTAGCAAACTTTCAAGACACTCAAACTCGTGACAAATTCTTAAGATGCAACGTGAAACAGCACTATTTCAGGTCCATCAGATTGGCAAACATTTTTAAGCCCCTAAACACCAAATGTTGACACAGTTTTGGAGGAATCAATTTCACTGACGTTGATAGTGAGCACACATGGTTTCAGGGACTCTTAAGACTTAGATAAACGAGAGATTTTAAGGCCCTGTGACATCACTTCTGCATCCAGGTGGATACTCTCAAGATATTCTTGTGTGTGTGCAAGATGAGACATGTATACAGGTAGTCATTAAACACTAGCAAAAACGTGGGGAATAAAATGTGGGTATAGCTTACTGCCCCTCAGTTGGAAAAAAGGTAAAGAAATCATGGTTTGTTTGCACAGTGAAATATTATACAATCATTAAAATAAATGAACATCAACAAAGATAAATCCCAAGCTGATTTTTGAGTGAAAAAAAAAAAAAACTAGCAAAGATGATCTTTCAGGGAAAGTTTCTAAAAATACAAAATAGTAGAAATGTGCATTGGAATGGTGCATACCAGTTCTCAGGAGAGGGAGGGAGAAATAGGGAGGTGTGGATTTTCTTTGCATCCTAGAATGTTTCATTTTTAAAAAAGTGTTCTAAGTCAAATATGGTAAAATGTTAGCATAAAATGTTGATGTGTACATTGGTATCTATTATATTCTATTTGTATTTTTTGTATGTTTGCACCATATCAGTATTTAAAATTGTTGAGAAGAACTGTTATTGAACAAAAACAGTTAAGTAAAAACATATGTGAGCCGAATGAATTTTAAAAACAAAAAGGCCACTCTTGCTATTTGAAGAAGATATCTGCATAGAAAATCCAAGATAGTCAGCTTAGAAACTATTATAACTAAGAAGATAGTTCAGTAAAGTGCAAGATAAAAGAAAAATATACATGGTGGACAGAATATTGGCCTTCTAAAGATGTCCAAGGAACCTCTGAACATGTCACCTTTCATGGTGCTGCGGGGACTGCAGATGGGATTGAGTTAATGATTTTGAGATGGGAAATGATCCTGGATGATCCAGGTGGGCCCAGTGTAATCTCAGAAGTCTTTATAAGAGGGAGGCAGGAGGGTCAGGGTCACTAGCTGGAGACATAGTGATGGAGGCAGAGGTGGAGCTGAATGCAGGGCATGTGTGGCCTCCAGAAGCTGCAAATGTAAGGACAGAGACTCTCAGAGCCTCCAGAAGAACACAGCCCTGCTGTTACCTTGATGTTAGGACTTCTGACCTCCAGAACTGTAAGATAATAAATCTGTGTTGGTTTATGCTACTAAGTCTGTGTTAATTTGTTATAGCAGCAAGAGGAAATTAGTGCGATATGTAGAAATCCAGAAGTTGTCCTATAAGCCTTCTTTAAACCACTTAGATAGAAATAAAACAATTCTCTCATAGTAAGGAGAATCATAGGATGCTACTTACTAATTATTAATTACTAATACTAATTACCTAAAAATACATGTGAAGGTCCCTACGAAGAAAATGACAAAGCTTTCCTGAATAGGTGAGAATGTCTGAGATAGATATGTAGACCATGCTTTCTCCATATTGTCAAGAGGGCAGTTTTATACAAATCATCTATAAATGCAGCCTCTCTCCATCCACACCCCAATTTTTAAATCAGTTATCAGGATGATTCTAAATTGAGTCTGGATAAGAAGTAGCCATAAAATTGAGAAACATGCTTCCAAAAGTAACATTTATTATTGTTTTTTTTCTTTCTCTTTTTCTTTTTTTTTTTGAGAGAGTGTGCATGCATTGGGGGGAGGGGCAGAGGGAGAGAGAGTACCTTAAGCAGACTCCCCACCCAGTGTGGAGTCCTATGAAGGGCTCGATCTCACGACCCTGAGAATCATGAGCTGAAATAAAGAGTCAGATGCCCAACTGACTGAGCCACCCAGGTGTCCCAACATTTGTTATTCTCCATGTCCCAACTTCTCTCAGTTATTGTAATTTAACAAATGTGACACTGCCGTAGAAACAGGCCAAGATCAGTGATGTGGGGAGCGCGGTTAGAAATGAATAGAGGCTGTTTTAGATGGGGCAGCCAAGGGATCACCCTCCATGGACCCGACTTTTTGGCAGAGACTTGACCCTGGAGAAACAGCAAAGATCTGAGGACTGGGTGTTCTGGTCGACTGGACGATGAGGGACCAACTGGGTGTGTATTAGGAAGGGTAAGGGACCCCCCGCCCTTCCAGTCAGGGTGAGTGTGGGAAGAGTAGAGAAAATTTCAGAAGTATTGCTATTGTGGATTTCAGCCATTCCCCATTATACATCTTCCTAATTTCTTCCCAAAGACTGAGTTTTAATCACCCATATAGGGAGGGCACTATAAGTTTACGAAGTTACCATGTTATCTACCTATGGTTTGAAGTTCCATGTTATCTACCTATGGTTCTGGTCTCTGAGCTTCCAGTAGAGCATGAAGGAGGTAGATTCAAGATCCAGGTTGGGACATGGGTGTCATCCATGGAGATTCTGCCCTGTCCATGCCCAGCTGGACAAGGCTTTCGTATGCCATTGCATCCAGACGCTCCAGGGATTGGTGCTGGGGGTATAGGAACATTCTTTCCAGTCCTGATGTTCTCCTCCAGTGATCCTTCATCTTGGGGCTGTTTCTGGCCTGCTCTAAGTTTGTTCTTGGATGAAACTATATGATTTTTTTGTTTTTGTTTTGTTGTGTTTGTGTTGTTGTTGTTGTTGTTGTTTTGTCCTCAGCAATTTAAAGCAGATGTTCCTGGCCCTGGCTACACACTTAGAGCTTTTGACAAATGCCATTGTTCAGACCCCTCCTGGGTCTTTGTTGCCGTGGGGGTGCAGGTGGTCTTTTTTTTTTTTTTTTAAAGATTTTATTTATTTATGTGACACAGAGAGACACAGCGAGAGAGGGAACACAAGCAGGGGGAGTGGGAGAGGGAGAAGCAGGCTTCCTGCCGAGCAGGGAGCCCGATGCGGGTCTTGATCCCAGGACCCTGAGATCATGACCTGAGCCGAAGGCAGTCGCTTAACCGACTGAGCCACCCAGGCGCCCCCAGGTGGTCTTTTTTATGAGCTCCCAGGTGGCTCCACTGTGAAGACAGAGGGGTGAGGTCTGCTGGTTTAGATGGGGTAGGATCAAGAAAAATTAGTAAGAACTCCACGTGGGGACTAGATCACTGCGCTAGATTCTCCTTTGTTTTCTGCAAGTGGAGGAGAGTGCGGCTTCACGGGTGAGTGTTCATCTGTTGAGAGTGAAGGTGATCTGGGAAAATTAGACACCTCAGGCTCAGAAGAAATAGTGGAGGCCTTATTCCAGGATCTGAGCTAAGCTGAGGGAGGTTTTCAGTACTCAGGGAAGGATGCTTTCAACAGAGTGGCCCCTCTCCCCAGCTGATACTTCCATCAACCCCACCCCACCCTCCACTTTTACCTGGTTGGTCTGCCTGCTCTCACCTTGCTCATGAACATGTCCCTCATCCCTCTTCAGGGGCATATTCTGACCCAGGACTACACTTGTAATGTTGTGCAACCATCCGCAAGCTCTGGTTCCAAACATTTTCAGCCCCCCAAAGAGAGACCCCATGCCCACCAAGAATCCCTCCCTAATTTCCCCTCCCCCAGCCTCTGGCAACCATTAGTCTGCTTTCTGTTTCTATAGATTGACCGGTTCTGGATATTTCATATAAACAGATAGAGCCAAGAATGCTTTAATGATTAAATCAATGGTGTAAGGTGCTTGATTCCAGCACACGTGCATTGCCTCAGGCCATGGTAGCTAGGACGATGAAAACATCTAACAGAGAAATACTGGCGCTGTCTCTGAATTAAGCCTAGTTCTGACTCCGGTAGATGGTTTCACAGTATCCTCCTGGTGGGGTTAGTACCAAGCTCTTCGTGTCCATGCAGAGGGCAGAGGAGGCAGGAGAAAGGGAACATGGAAAGACAGTCTAACGCTTACCAGTTTGTCAATCAAGGATGTAGGAGAAGCCATCGACAGGTGTGATGAAGAAGAATTCCATGTTTCCATATCCATTGGATGTAAAAACGATGTTCTGGAGAAGAAACAGATCCTGGGTCTGTTTGCAGTAATTGGGCAATAATTACTGGCTGGCTTCTCCTCAGGTCTCCTCGGCTGTACAAAAGGAACAGTCCCCTTAACTTTCTTCTCTGACTTCTAACCTCCCTTCTCTGACTCCTAACCTCCCTTCTCCCTTCTCCCTTTCTAGATAAATGTTTCCATGTTGAAGAGGCTCCTCCTCTTTCAGGATATTTAGCCAACTGGTGGAGCTGTCCCAAGTTGATGTATGCAGATGTCCTCAAAGTGGAGGGGGACAGTGGCCGAGCTACTGTCAAGCCCGTCCCGCAAAGGGAGGAGATGAGAGAGTCAGTGACCACCATGTCCTGGCCCCCAGAACCCCCAGGCCTGCCCCTTCCAGATGTTTGCTGGTCAGCTCGGAGACACAGACCCGCATGTTCAGCCTTTACATGAAGCTGTTGCCTGTGTCTGCAGAAAGCTATGGTTTGTCCCATGTCTTTGAGGAACTGTCATCAGTGTGGCAATGAGAATTCTAATTCAGCTTAGGCCAAGAAGAGATCGTTGTACTTTTAATGTGCCATTGGCTATTTTACATTACAATTTGTTGACTCTTTTATTTGTCCCACTGTGCATTCGTGTTATGCAAACCTTGATGAAGCATTTGAATATGAAGCAACTTGAAAGTGCTTCCTATGAAACCCTCTGATTAAGTTGGGCTCTGGCCAGACAGAGCACAGTGAAATGGTGAGTGTACCGTCATCTGTGACTGAGATTATGTCAAAGTAACCACTTCAAACTCTCAAATCAGATTGGATTTTGTGTTCAAAGACTCAGGGTCTAGGGTGGGAGCTGTAGGAACCAGGTCTTCCAAGTCAAGTTTGTGCAATTGAGTTCATGAAGAATGTACATCCAGAACATCACCCTACTTGGTTCCAGAGGGATGTCATCGACATGTCCCTCACATTACAGCTTTGTGTCATCCACGAGAATTCTCTTCCATAAGTTAATTCAGAGCACCGAGAAAAGGGTTGGCTAGGAGAGAATCAGGGTAGAATCTAATGATGTGGGTAATAATGCTTAGTGCTAATTAATGACCCCTCTCAGACAGCCATCTGGCCACTCTCCCTTGTCAGGAAAAACCATCCCTCCCTCTTAAAATCCACAGCCTCCCATACCCTCTGCTGCCTCCGGTCACCCAACATCTAGGGGCCATCCCCCAGCCTATAAAACGTACCTCAAGGGTCCACTAGGAACCCTGTAGTTTTCCGTTTAGTGAAGGCCGTAACAACAGATATGTGCCATCTTTCAACTTCATTTTTTTATAAAAGGGTAGGAACCTACCAGAAATCAAGCCAAAAGATTCAGAACATGAATATAATTTATGGTCATTTTCAGATTGCTCTATTACCTTAGTTTTGTCTGAAGTGAGTCCATCTCCTCATGGTTGATTGTCTTATCTGTCTAGCCTTAGGTTTTGTGTGTGTGTTATGGAATTTTAGCATGCATGTTTATCTTAACAGCGTAATCTCCCAGCTCTTGACCTACACCACGCATGTACACACACACATGCATCACACACACACATCACACTACACACCACAAATACACCACATCACACCCACATCTCATGCACCACATACATACCACACACACGTATCAGAGATGCACATACACACACATAAACCACACACATACGTATAGTCCTCACACACACCATACCACGAATACGCACACCACATCACCCCCACATACCACACACCACACACATACATACCACACACAAACACACCCCTCTCCTCTGCCATCTGTTTCACTTCCTCTTGTTCCCCATGGCCTATGTCACCAGCGGAGAG